>NC_063045.1:61070338-61102838 GCF_018812025.1 Megalobrama amblycephala
TGTATTTATAAATTAGGGGCCCCGGACCCCACAGCAGGGGCCAGCGTGGACGATGAGAATTGCTGGCATTTGGACGAGGAGCAGGTCCAGGAGCAGGTCAAACTCTTCCTGTCCCAGGGGGGATACCACGGCTCGGGCAAACAGCTCAATCTCCTGTTTTCAAAGGTGAGGTGAAGCACCAACTTAAAAGGATTAGTTCACAATTTCCTGATCATTTACTCACCCCCATGTCATCCAGGATGTTCATGTCTTTCTTTCTTCAGTTGAAAAGAAATGAAGGTTTTTGAGGGAAACATTCCAGGATTTTTCTCCATATAGTGGACTTCACTGGGGTTCAACGGGTTCAAATGTCAGTTTCAGTGCAGCTTCAAAGAGCTCTACATGATCCCAGACGAGGAATAAGAGTTTGATCTAGAGAAACCATCGGCCATTTTCTAAAAAAATATAAAAAATTATATACTTTTTAACCACAAATGCTCGTCTTGCACTGCTCTGTGATGCGCCACTCATTACGTAATCATGTTGGAAAGATCACGGAAGTACCGATCCAGTGTTTACAAAGCGAACATGCAAAGATTAAGTTAAATGCCCTTTACAAAAAAAGGTAAAACAACGATGTCGGACGATTTTGAAGTTGGAGGAGAAAATGAGATGGAGTTTTTCCCACCTACGTCACGCGTGACCTTTCCAACATGATTACGTAATGCGTGGCGCATCACAGAGCAGTGCAAGATGAGCATTTGTGGTTAAAAAGTATATAATTTAAATTTTTTTTTAGAAAATGAGCAATGGTTTCTCTAGATAAGACTCTTATTCCTCGTCTGGGATCATGTAGAGCTCTTTGAAGCTGCACTGAAACTGACATTTGAACCCGTTGAACCCCAGTGAAGTCCACTATATGGAGAAAATCCTGGAATGTTTTCCTGAAAAACCTTCATTTCTTCATTTCAAGAAGACATGAACATCTTGGATGACATGGGGGTGAGTAAATTATCAGGAAATTTTCATTCTAAAGTCAACTAATCCTTTAATCATGAGGACTTGCTTGTGATGATCTTCCATTTTCCACATCACTGCATTAGCATTTTAGGTGATAAAATAAATGTGATGCTTTAAAGTTTTGCATGCAAGCATAAACCTACCCACTACATTTGAAGAAAATTCAACTGTACATGGAGCTCCGCTTACTTTTTATTTAAAAGTCTGGGTTGAAAGAAATGAATTCTGTTATTCAGCAAATATGCATTAAATTGATCAAAAGTGTTAATGTTAAAACATAATTTCTATTTCAAATAAATGCTGTTCTTTTGAACTTTCTATTAATCAAAGAATACTGAAAAAGAAAATGTATCCACAAAAATATCAACTGTTTTCATCACTGATAAGTTTCTTGAGCATCAAATCATCATATTAGAATGATTTCTGAAGGATCATGTGACCCTGAAGACTGGAGTAATGATGCTGAAAATTCAGCTTTGATCACTGGATATAAATTATATTTTAAAGTATATTCACATAGAAAACAGTTATTTTAAATAGCAAAAATATTTCACTATTTTTACCATATTTTCCATCAAATAAATGCAGCCTTGGTGAGCAGAAGAGACTCATTTGTTCTCACTGTGCTTAAATCTTCCGTGTGCTCTTGCAGGTACGGGAGATGCTGAAGATGCGGGACTCTAACGGCGCTCGCATGCTAACGCTGATCACAGAGCAGTTCATGGCCGACCCGCGGCTGGCTCTGTGGCGGCAGCAGGGAACCACCATGACGGACAAATACCGCCAGCTGTGGGATGAGTTAGGTGAGGACAACCCTGTGTCTTTTGCTTTTGCTTTGGCTCAACTAGAACAGGTTTTCATATTATTTTCCTCATATTCTCCATTGTTGCAGCTCCTCTCTTCCCAGTCTGTCAGTAACGCTCTGTTTAGTTCCTGTCTCTATGAAGCCCCTCCTTCTGAAAAGCACAGTGTGCTCTGATTGGTCGGCTGGAGCAGTGTGTTGTGATTGTTGTGAAATGTCCCACCCCTTACCATAACCGCCAGTTTCAACACACTACTAACTAACTCAACCAGGCCCCGCCCCTTTATTCTGCATATGAATTATTTAAATGAGGAATATTGTGGCGCGAGTCTCTGTCAGGCGTGTTTTTAGAGTCCGTCTTCACTGCACTCAGCGTCTGTGCGGATCTCCGTTTAAAATCCACCTGCGTCTCTGAGGACGGCCATTTAGAGGATACTGCAGTTGCCAGATTGCATATTCGTAGCTTTTGCTCTTGATCAATATTGCATATTCTTTTCCCACTTAAAACCCTCTCGGGTGTTTCCGTCTGAAATATACTGTGGTAAGCACACAAGCAAACCCAAGCACTGGAAACCGTCGGCGCACTTTAGCCCGTTTCCGAAGTGCTGCGTCCTGCTTCTATTGCTTCAATTACTGTAACTGGATCAAAATGCACCGAGCCAACAACAAATGTTGTTTTACTGCCATTCAATCCACCTAGCGTAGTATATATGAGGAATATATCATGCTTTTTTCCGCCTTTCCATCTCAATCTCCTGCTATCAGCACTATTGGAATGAAAGCGGTGAAAATTGGAAGGATGTGTAATCATTTTAATTGTGACTGGCTCGCCACATCGCGCTAGCCTGCCAATTCTCAAATCCTGTGATGTTTCATCAATTTTGCCTTGGCACTCGGCGGCAGTGGGCACAATCGCTGGCGTCCAGGTCCCCGGGTGCCAAGCACTGAGGCAGAGCGGGATATGAGCACTAGACCGATGGACCCGCGATTCGGACGCTGAGTTCAAGCCATTCGATGAGATCACTTGTTTTTTTTTTTGTTTTTTTTCATTCATCTTTGTTCAAAAGTTGTGATGTCTCAAACTTAACACGGTCGACCCACAGTTGGTTCACAGGCTGTATCTTGGCCAAACTTTGAGCAATCGAAACAAAAATTGGTACGCGTCATCAGAACCATGATCTGAGGGTCAATGCCAAATTTGGGAACAGCGCCACCTACAGGTCATGAGATTTGGAAAAAATGGCTATTTTTGCTTATAACTTTTGAAGAGTTTGTCAAAAAATCAGTATTAGTGTAAAGTACTACTACATCTACTGTCAGATCTACTGTTAAAAGCATTTACACATAAACACATACACAAGATTTTTTTTTTAAAGTAATGAATACTTTTATACAGCAAGGATTCATTAAATTGATCAAAAGTGACAGTAAAGGCATTTATAATGTTATAAAAGATTATATTTCAAATAAATGCTGTTCTTTTGAACTTTTTATTCATCAAAGAATCCTGAAAAATAAAAATCTATTGAAGCTTGTTTCTGCCATGAAATAAGGTAATTGTGACTTTTTTTTTTATCAGAATCGCAAGTTCATAATTGTGATATAAAGTCAGAGTTGCAAGATATAAAGTCGGAATTGCGAGTAATAATGTCAGAATTGCGAGTAATAAAGTTGGAATTGCGAGTAACAGAGTCGGAATTGCGAGTAACAAAGTCGAATTGCGAGTAAAAAAGTCGGAAGTCGGAATTGCGAGTAACAAAGTCGAATTGCGAGTAACAAAGTCGAATTGCGAGTAACAAAGTCAAATTGCGAGTAACAAAGTCGAATTGCGAGTAACAAAGTCGGAAGTCGGAATTGCGAGTAACAAAGTCGGAAGTCGGAATTGCGAGTAACAAAGTCGGAATTGCGAGTAACAAAGTCGAATTTACGAGTAACAAAGTCTGAATTGCGAGTAACAAAGTCGGAATTGCGAGTAACAAAGTCTGAATTGCGAGTAACAAAGTCTGAATTGCGAGTAACAAAGTCGGAATTGTGAGTAACAAAGTCAAATTTGCGAGTTATAAAGTCGGAATTGCGAGTTATAAAGTCGGAATTGTGAGTTATAAAGTCGGAATTGTGAGTTATAAAGTCGGAATGAAACAAAGTTGCGAGTAACAAAGTCGGAATTGAATTGCGAGTAATAAAGTCAATTGCGAGTCAAATTTGGGAACAAAGTAATAAAGTCGGAATTGTGAGTTATAAAGTCGGAATTGTGAGTTATAAAGTCGGAATTGCGAGTAACAAAGTCGGAATTGCGTGTTATAAAGTCGGAATTGCGAGTTATAAAGTTGGAATTGTGAGTTATAAAGTCGGAATTGTGAGTAACAAAGTCAAATTTGCGAGTAATAAAGTCGGAATTGTGAGTTATAAAGTCGGAATTGTGAGTTATAAAGTCGGAATTGCGAGTAACAAAGTCGGAATTGCGTGTTATAAAGTCGCAATTACCTGTTTATGAAGTTTTCATAAAAACCTGAAGCAGTTTTCAACTGATAATAGTTATAAATGTTTCTTGAGCAACAAATCATCATATTAGAATGATTTCTGAAGGATCATGTGACACTGAAGACTGGAGTAATGATGCTGAAAATTCAGCTTTGATCACAGAAATAAATTACACTTTACTGTATAATTCACATAGAAATCAGCTGTTTTAAATTGTAATCACTGTTTTTACTGTACTTTTGATCAAGTAAATGCAGCCTCATGTGCTTTCATATCTCTATAGTTCAGGCAAAGAGCTGTTTGAAAGTTTTAAGAGCTGGAGGTTTAGAGGGCCGATGCTTTTGTTTCCGAGCTGACAGTGCGACTACAAGGAATTTGCGGGGTTGAACAAGATTAGTGGGCGTTTGTGTGCTGTGAGGCCTTCTCTGTGTCATTTTTGTTTGACGGAGGATGAGGAGAGGCTGCAGGAAGGGGAAGAGAGGCCCTTTGTGTCACAAAAGGGAAGTGGGCTGTTTAACGAGTGGCCCCTGGATAGGGCCTCACAACCAACACGAGTCCTACACACTTGTAATGTTGCGTCCCACAGAATTAAGGGAAATGCAGTTTGCAATATGTATTCTGTACCCTAGATTAGTCTGGCCTGGTTTACAGATTAATTTGGCTAAGAACAGCCCACTTAGACAGGAAGAGAGCGTCTGAATGATATGTAAACAAAGAAGCACTCAACCTTTACTTTATGTAATATTTGATACATTTTTGATACCACAAGAATGGATGTGAAGCAAACAGTTACACTAAATAATCTGTTTAAAGCTTATGATGTTTATTAGTCACCACAAAATCAAAATTGGCATTTTTTTAATGGAAAATTGCAGTGTTTATTATAAACAATTTTTCCATGCACATCATTGTTTTAAATTCATGTTCCTCAAAATCTTAAATCAGAATATCTTCTCCCTCTTGCAGCAGGGCGGGGCAACCTGTCACTCACATGAGATCCACCAATAGCAAACCACAACCATCCAATCAATTCCCCACAGACAAAATCAAGCCCCGCCCTACATTTGTTCTTGTTTGCGAAGCCGTTTCATTCAGATATACGGCACGAATAGGGAAGAAATGATGACTATCACAGCTTCCATTTCAAGCCATAGTGTTTTGTTTAAGCAAGTTATGGGCAACTGGAAAATGGGTGAATAACTTTTTTTTTTGCCTGGTATAGACATGGATTTGTTTAGCAATTCTTGTAAATAACCCCAAGATAGCCTAAAAAATCTTTTAACATAAAATATTGTTCTAACAATATTGTATAACACACTGAATGTGTGTTTTTTTCTGGACTCGTGAGTCATTTAAATGAACCGATTCATGGTTTTCTGTAATACTTGATTGATTTTCTAACTCTAGTTCTGTCAGAGACATTAAAGTCTCTGAGATATATTATATTATATTATATTATATTATATTATGTTATTGCTGCTATTGTTATTTTCCAGCAAAAAATGCACCCATATTTTATTTTATTTTATTTTATTTATTTATTTTATTTTATTTTACCAGGAAAAACTTGTTATCCGTGTATTATATATATATATATTATATTATATTATATTATATTATATTATATTATATTATATTATATTATATTATATTATATTATATTATATTATATGCTGCTATTATTTTCCAGCAAAGAATGTACCCATATTTTATTTTATTTTATTTTATTTTATTTTATTTTATTTTCCCAGGAAAAAACTTGTGTATCCGTATATATATTTTATTATATTACATTATATTATATTATAATAAACCTAAACTAAACTATACTATACTATACTATATAATTATGTATTAAAATGTTATTATAATTTCTTAGCCAAAAACTTGTGCACGGTATATATATATTATATTATATATATTATATTATATTATATTATATTATATTATATTATATTTATATTATTATATTATTGCTGCTATTATTTTCCAGCAAAGAATGCACCCATATTTTATTTTATTTTATTTTATTTTATTTTATTTATTTTATTTTCCAGGAAAAAACTTGTGTATCCGTATATTATATTATATTATATTTTATTATATTACATTATATTATATTATATTATATTATAATAAACCTAAACTAAACTAAACTATACTATACTATACTATATAATTATGTATTAAAATGTTATATATGTTATATTAAAATGTTATATATATAAATATATATTATATTATATTATATTATATTATTAAATTAAACAATAGAATAGAATATATAGATAATAATATATAATTATGTATTAAAATTTGTTTATTATAATTTCCCAGGGCGAGGCAACCTGTCACTCACATGAGATCCACCAATAGCAAACCACAACCATCCAATCAATTCCACACAGACAAAATCAACATTTGTTCTTGTTTGCAAAGCATTTAACTCAGATATACGCACAATAGGGAAGAAAACAGTAGCATTTCAAGCTGACTTTAAGCCACAGTAATTTTGTGTTCAGTATGTAAAATATTAAGCAGACAGTGGACGTGTTGGCGGGGCGGAGGCTCTGTTTCTTCCACATGTATTTCTTCCGGGTGTTCTCCTCAACTCTGCCGCCTTTTTGGGAGTTCTTCCACCCCTGAAGAACTCGTAGAGGGACGCTGGTTCATTAAAAAGAGGAGGAGAGCGAGATCTGAGGGGCACATCTTCCCTCTCTCTCTCTCTCTCAGATGAATCATTACGCCTGTCAGGCCCTCTAAGCCCCGGCGTAATTGGAGAGGCCTTCGTTATGAAGGCTGCCCCCTCCTCTTCCTCCCTGACAGGCGCGATAATACGAAGACCATTTCATTAAATCCCGGACACTTAATCTGACACCGGCGGTCAGGTAGGCTGAGGATGAGGAGCGGCGGAGACGGCTGCCAGCGAGTGCGAGAGAGAGATTACAGCCCAGATTTATACGCTCGCCCCTCCCAGCATCCTTCACTCCGTCGCTTCCTTCATCCGTCTTTCGCTCCCTCTGCTGCGAGCGGGTCGCTTTTGTTGGGGGAACAAAGGCGCGCTTGCATCAGGCAGGTCTCGGATCGCTTTTATTCATTGTTTTCGCAATTATGTTTGGTGCCGCTAGTGGCAATCGCCCTGCTTGCCGTCGGCCCCGTAGAAAACACATATAGCTTGAGCGTTCACTGTTTATTCACTCATAACTGTCAGATGATGCTTGTTTGTTTTTTGTAAAACCAGTGAAGACAAAATTAACGTCTCATGTTACTGAGCATTATAGAAGAGTGAATAATGCAGATGTTAAAGAACCAAGTGTCATGAAAATCTGATTTTCTGTAATATTTTATTGTTCATTTCTAACCCTACTCCAAGTCTCATTATATTATATTATTGGTAACACTTTACAATAAGGTTTGTTAGTTAACATTAGTTAATAATGAACTGCACTTATACAGCATTTATTAATCTTTTAATGTTAATTTCAACATTTACTAATACATTATTAAAATCTTGTTAATATTATTTAATGCATTGTGAACTAACATGAACAAACAATGAACAACTGTATTTTCATCAACTGACGTATTGCTGTATATTAACTAATGTTTAACTAATGATAATAATAATAATAATAAACGAATTATAATATATAATTAAAATGTATTTAATATAACATATGGGAAACAATAGCCTAATTAATAATAATAATATTTCCTATTTTATTTATTTTTATTTATTTTTTTATTTTATTTTATTAATAATAATAATAAAAATATAATAATAATAATACTATTTAATAATAATATTTACCATATTTCCTATTTTATTTAATTTTTATTTAATTTTATTATTTTATTTTGATTAATCAAATTACAATATAATATAGGTACAAATGTTTTTGCTGGAAAATAATAATAATAAACTAATTATACATTTATGATTTACATTGATATAATATAATATAATATATATATGTGATGATAATAATAATAATAATAATAATAATAATAATAATAATAATAATAATAATAATAATAATAATAATAATAATAATAATAATTAATAATAATAATATTTTCTTTATTTTATTTTATTTTATTTTGATTAATCAAATTACAATATAATATAGGTGCAATGGTTTTTGCTGGAAAATAATAACAATAAGCATTATAATGTATAATTAAAATTTATATATAATATAATATAATATATGGGAAATAATAATAATAATAATAATAATAATAATAATAATAATAATAATAATAATAATAATAATAATAATAATAATATTTCCAATATTTCTGATTTTATTTAATTTTTATTTTATTATTTTATTTTGATTAACCAAATTGCAATATAATATAGGTACAAATGTTTTTGCTGGAAAATAATAATAATAAACTAATTATAAATTTATGATTTACATTTATATAATATAATATATATATATATGTGATAATAATAATAATAATAATAATAATAATAATAATATTTTCCTTATTTTATTTTATTAAGAATAAACAATAAGCATTATAATGTATAATTAATTTCTATATAATATAATATAATATAATATAATATAATATAATATAATATAATATAATATAATATAATATAATATAATATAATATAATATAATATAATATAATATAATATAATAAAATATATGGGAAATAATAATAATAATAATAATAATAATAATAATAATAAAATTTCCATTATTATATAAATAAGAAAATAATAATAATCAAATTGATACATAACATAACATAACATAACATAACATATAACATATAACATATAACATAACATATAAAATAACATATAAAATAACATATAAAATAACATAACAACATAACATGTAAGGAATAATTGACGAAGCTGCACATAATTTATTATGTGTCATTTTGTTCCAAAAATTATGGAAATAATTTGTGGATTCGTCCTGTTTTCTATATTTATTTACTTGGTCGGTGTCATTGTGTGTTTTGGTTCTTTTGCAGCTGTAGGACCTTTTGAAATAAGTGATATGGACATGTAATGCGGTCAAGACCTGCCTGGAACTACTTTAGCCGTGTCTTTCACTGAAAATAATTGCACACCTCAGAACATTCGTCAACCAATCAGATTCAAGCACTCAACATCCCCGTAGTATAATATTAATTTTCATTATATAATTTGATGTTTATTATTATTATTTTGGTGCTGCTAGTGGCAGTCGATCTCATAGAAAGCCCCGTATCGCTCGAGCATTCGCTATGTTTCTAAATGTGTGTTTCTGAGAGAGGAACCATGGGATGCTCTCGGCTCGAGACAGGCGTGCTGACAGCAGGGATGAGATTTGGAGTGAAAGCTCAAATTACGCCCGTGAAAGACACGGTCAGAGCGAAGGGGGAGGGACGCAGTCAGCCAGTGTGTGCATGTGTGCAAGAATTTATTCGGCTAAGCTCAATATTGTTTTAATTAATCTGGGCACAGGGGCCTGTGTGCTGAAAGCGACTCCTTTTCATCTAGGTTACGTATGACGGAGGAGGCTGGAAATTAGGCCACGACTTCTCTCAGCTGACATAATTACACTAGCGAGCGCTAATCCTTCACATTGTCCAAACACAAAGCCGTATAGCCAGCAAGTTTAAGACAATGGCAGGCTAAATAGCCAGCGGCGTCTTGATTAGCATGTAGCGCACTCCCCTCCCTAACGTCACACTTGCATTATTGTGATCTTGTCGTAATGAATTACAGCTGCCGTAAATGTTTTTTTGCTGTCAGTTTACGAGAAATAATGGGCTGACGACGTGAAGACTGGTTAGCTTTGGTTTAGCCATAACATGCACTTTGAAGTGTTTATTATTTGCAGTCTTGTTTTGTCTGTATTTACTGACTTGTTTATCACAGATTTGTGGTGATGATGACCGATTTTGACAGATTCTTGTTTCCACTTAATGGTTCTGGTTCCTTAATGCGTGTCATGGAAGCAAACGCATCGACTTGAAGTTCCCTTCACTGGGAGCATTGGAGATGTCACCTAAGAATGCTCACTAACTAGTTATCAGCAAGTTATGGGCAACTAGAAAATGGGTGAATAACTTTTTTTGCCTGGTATAGACATGAATTTGTTTAGAAATTCTTGTAAATAACCCCTAAGATAGCTTAAAAAATATTTTAACATAAATATTGTTGTAGAAGCATTTATTAGAATGGAACTCTGAATGTGTGTTTTTATCCGGATTCGTGAGTCATTTAAACGAACCGATTCATAAGAATCATTCGCTCGTGAATTGGACTATACGAGTTGTGTGGATGTTGTTTGATTGTTGTTGTGTGAAACCATCGAAATTGACGTCTTATTTTACTTGAGCGTTTTAGTGTAGTGTTCAACAGAAGAATGCAGACGTTCAAGAACCAAGCGTCATGAATTCATAAAAATCTGGTTTTCTGTAATACTTGACTGATTGATTTTCTAACTCTAGTTCTGTCAGAGACATTAAAGTCTCTGAGATATTATATTTTATATTATATTATTGCTATTGATATTTTCCAGCAAAAAATGCACCCAAATATTTTTTATTTTATTTTATTTTATTTTATTTTATGTTATTTTATTTTATTTTATTTTATTTTATTTTATTTTATTTTATTTTATTTTATTTTATTTTTTATCCCAGCAAAAAACTTGTGCAACATTATATATTATATTATATTATATTATATTACTATTTTATAGTATAACAATAAACTAAACTATAATATAATATAATATATAATTATGTATTAAAATTTGTTTATTATTTTGTAGCCAAAAAACTTGTGCACCATTTATTTTATTTTATTTTATTTTATTTTATAGTAATAAACAATAGAATAGAATAGAATAGAATAGAATACAATAGATAATAATATATAATTATGTATTAAAATTTGTTTATTATAATTTCCCAGCAAAATAAACTTGTGCACCATATATTATATTATTATTTTATTATATTATATTATGATAAACTAATAATAAACTAATATATAATATAATATATAATTGTATTAATTTATTATAATTTCCCAGCAAAATAAACTTGTGCACCATATATTATATTATATTATTATAATAATATAATATAATATAATATAATATAATATAATATAATATAATATAATATAATATAATATAATAAATAATTATGTATTAAAATTTGTTTATTATAATTTCCTAGCCAAAAAATGTGCACTGTATATTCTATTCTATTCTAATAAACAAATAGAATAGAATAGAATGTATAGATGATAATAATACAAGTATGTATTAAAATTTGTTTATTATAATTTCCCTGCAAAATAAACTTGTGCACAATAATATAATATAATATAATATAATATAATATAATATAATATAATATAATATAATATAATATAATATAATATAATATAATATAATAAATAATTATGTATTAAAATTTGTTTATTATAATTTCCTAGCCAAAAAAAGTGTGCACTGTATATTCTATTCTATTCTATTAAACAAATAGAATAGAATAGAATATATAGATGATAATAATACAAGTATGTATTAAAATTTGTTTATTATAATTTCCCTGCAAAATAAACTTGTGCACTATAATATAATATAATAAATAATTATGTATTAAAATTTGTTTATTATAATTTCCTAGCCAAAAAAAGTGTGCACTGTATATTCTATTCTATTCTATTCTATTCTATTCTATTCTATTCTATTCTATTCTATTCTATTCTATTCTAATAAACAAATAGAATAGAATAGAATATATAGATGATAATACAAGTATGTATTAAAATTTGTTTATTATAATTTCCCTGCAAAATAAACTTGTGCACTATAATATAATATAATATAATATAATATAATATAATATAATATAATATAATATAATATAATATAATATAATATAATATAATATAATATAATATTGTTTGCAGCCAATACCTTTGCTCTCTGACTTCCATAATACTTTGTTGATTTCTAAACATACTCCTGTCTCCTAAAGTCAAAGATTTGCATGCTTTGGGGTGCATATTTCCCCGTCTCTTTTCCATGTCTGTTGTCCTTCATGCCCAAACAAAGAGCCGAGACTCCGTCCCATCCCCCCACGAGCCTCCCGTGTTCTTCCAGATTTCCTCACATCTCTCCCTCCTGCTTTCCTTCCTCTCTCTCCTCCTTTGTCTTCCCCTCTTTTCTCTCGCCGCTATCTAATTCCTCTCCTGCCATCATACATTTGTCTCTCCCGCTCCCTTCATTTCTCCCCCCGTCTCGCTGTTTTCTCCTTCTCCCCTCCTCCATCTCTCGCTCTCGTCCGCTCAGCTGGGTCTAGCAGGTATTCTCAGTGTGTCATTGTGGAGCACTCTGGGAGTGATTAAACCATCATACACAATCCGTATGGCATGGCGCTCGCGTCAAGCTCCATACATCACTGCCTAATGCAGCCAATGGGATGAATTAGAGGTGAAATGAACCTCATGGGTTGCGGCTGCTCGCCGGTGCCGTTCTGCAGCTCTGCCCGGTGAGGGACATATGCGTATCGATCCGGGCTTTATGCTCAACTTCTTTGGCTTGAAAGTGGCCTGTATTTCTGGATGGATGTCATCTTACTTACTTTTATTATTTTTTTCAAATCAGGATTTTTGAGCGTTTGGTTTATTTATAGAGTAGAAACTTCATTGGCTGCCATCCTTTTTGCTAGCGATCAACCGATATATCAGCCAGACAGATTAATCAGCAGATTTATGAGATTACTGCAAATAACAGAAGTGTTTGTCTTACAAATTGTTGCTGCCATTTGTACTGATATTGTGCTGTTGTAGACTTTTTTTGCCCACATTTTTTGAGATTATTGGTTGATAATACTGCCAGCATAGCCAATTGCAATTATTTGCCATGTACGATGGATCGATGGATGGATGGATGGATGGATGGATGGATGGAGAGATAGGGATGGATGGAGAGATAGGGATGGATGGAGAGATAGGGATGGATGGATATGGAGAGAGGGATGGATGGATGGATGGATATGGAGAGAGGGATGGATGGATGGATGGATATGGAGAGAGGGATGGATGGATGGATATAGATGGAGAGATAGATACAGGTATATGGATGGATGGATGGATATGGAGAGACAGGGATGGATGGATGGATGGATGGATGGATGATATGGATGGATGGATGGATGTGGAGAGAGGGATGGATGGATGGATGGATGGATATAGATGGAGAGATAGATACAGATATATGGATGGATGGATGGATGGATATGGAGAGACAGGGATGGATGGATGGATTGATGGATGGATATAGATGGAGAGATAGATACAGATATATGGATGGATGGATGATATGGATGGATGGATGTGGAGAGAGGGATGGATGGATGGATGGATGGATATATATATGGAGAGATAGATACAGATATATGGATGGATGGATGATATGGATGGATGGATGTGGAGAGAGGGATGGATGGATGGATGGATGGATGGATATATATATGGAGAGATAGATACAGATATATGGATGGATGGATGGATATGGAGAGACAGGGATGGATGGATGGATGGATGGATGGATGATATGGATGGATGATATGGATGGATGGATGGATGGATATGGAGAGACAGGGATGGATGGATGGATGGATGGATGGAGAGACAGGGATGGATGGATGGATGGATGGATGGATGGAGAGACAGGGATGGATGGATGATATGGATGGATGGATGGATGGATGGATATGGAGAGACAGGGATGGATGGATTGATGGATGGATATAGATGGAGAGATAGATACAGATATATGGATGGATGGATGATATGGATGGATGGATGGATGGATGGATGATATGGATGGATGGATGGATATAGATGGAGAGATAGATATAGATATATGGATGGATGGATATTGAGAGATAGGGATGGATGGATGATATGGAGAGATAGATATAGATGGAGAGAAAGATGGATGGAAAGATAGATATAGATAGAGAAATAGATATAGATGGATGGATGGATATGGAAAGATAGGGATGGATGGATATGGAGTGATATATATAGCTGGAGAGATAGATGATATGGAGGGATAGATATAGATGGATAGATGGATACAGATATATGGATGGATGGATGGATGATATGGAGAGATAGATATAGATGGAGAGATAGATACAGATGGATGGATATGGAGATATACAGATGGAGAGAGATAGATGATGGATGGATATGGCGAGATAGATATAGATAGATGGAGAGATAGACACAGATATATGGATGGATGGATGATATGGATGGATATAGATGATGGATGGATATATAGATATAGATAATGGATAGTTGGATATAGATATGGATGATGGTGGATAGATAGATAGATGGATAGATGGATTGAGAGATGGAGAGATGGATGCAGAGATTGAGAGATATAGAGATGGATGGATAAATGGATTGATATAGATGGATGGATGAATAGATATAGAGATGGATGGATGGATAGATATAGAGATGGATGATGGTGTATAGATAGATAGATGGATAGATGGATTGAGAGATGGAGAGATGGATGGAGAGATTGAGAGATATAGAGATGGATGGATAAATGGATTGATATAGATGGATGGATGAATAGATATAGAGATGGATGATGGATGGATAGATATATAGAGATGGATGGATGGATAGATGGATCATATCTGGTTATTCATCCAATCAAAAGAATTGCATTCAGATCCTTGTCATCTTCATTAGACATGAGCAAAAATATATGATGCTAATTCTGAGAAATTGCTGTCATTAGTGTCTCAGTATTTCTTCATTACCATCAAATGTAAAGTCGAGCATAAGAGGCATGATTGGACGAGCTCGTCTTAAGGCTACAGCACACTCGGAGGTCGTTTGTCTGTGTTAACCGTCAGCGCGTTCAGTAGAGCAGTCAGCTGACCTATTTATCTGTTTGTCTGTCAGATATAATGAAGTTCTCCGTCTGGTCTGAGCCTCTTTGGTGAGGCCTAGATGGTCTGTTCCTTATCTGGGAAGAAGAATTCCCTCCATATTTCTCCATACGTCTTTGTGTTGACGCTGCCTGTCTTTTCCAGGTGCCTTGTGGATGTGTATCGTTCTGAACCCCCACTGTAAGACGGAACAGAAGGCCGCTTGGCTCAGGCAGCTTAAGAAGTGGAACAGTGTGGACGTGTGTCCCTTGGAGGACGGTAACCACGGCAACGAGCTGCCCAATTTAACCAATGCCTTGCCTCAGGGTGCTCACGGCAACCAAGGTAAGCGTGTGTGTGTGTGTGTGTGTCAGGGCGATGATGATGGTGGGTGTTTTAATCAACCGTGCCTCCGTGCGCCCCTTTTATTAGGCTTTGTGTGACTAATGGAATGCCCCTAATAACAGCGGTTCAGTACTTCCTCCCTGGCTTTTGTCCTTGCTGTGCTAATCATAACTCTGGGCAAAAGCGAGGGTCGGGGCGGGGGGAAAATAGCTCTATTGAAACTTTTCGATTAGTCAGGTCTTTTATAGTGAGGCGACAACGTCTGCAGAGACTTTATGATGTGTTTTGTTATAAATATTCATGCTCCAGACAGGTAATTGCTGAGAAATGACTTCCCCTTTCCTAAGGCAGGGGTATTTTGGGTATGAATGGGCTGTAGACTAGTTGGAGGTTGTATAGATTTAATTAGAGATTTTGCACTAAGGTGGGGTGATTAGACGAAATATTTATTATATAGTGTATATGTATTGTTGACAATAAAAAAATTAATGTATTTAAGTGTTATTAGATTCACTACTACGTTTGAAAATATTTTTTTGAAGAAATTAAAATATTTATTCAGCAAGGATGCATTAAATTGATCAAATGTGAGAGTAAAGACATTTACACTGTTACAAAAGATTTCTATTTTCTATATCTGGTTGCAACATTGATCAAAATAGAGCAAATCGCCTTTCGAAAGTAACTTGATGCTTCAAATAACGATTGTATTGATTACATTGTTACGCCACTAGGTGGTGACGAATGACTGTTAAAAAAATGTATTTGTCATTGAATCATTCATACAAGAGATTCATTCAAAAATGCAGATTCATCCATTAATAAAACAAGTGAAATATATATGAGTGAGTCATTGAATCATTCATTTAACAGATTCATTCAAAAATGCTGATTTATCTAGTAATAAAACAAGTGAAGTCTTTGAGTGAGTAATTGAAATATTCATTCAACAGATTTGTTCAAAAATGCTGATTCATCCATTAAGTAATAAAACTAGTGAATTATTTATGAACAAGTCATGGAATAATTTGTTCAACAGATTTGTTCAAAAATGCTGATTCATCCAGTAAAGAAGCAAGAGAAATCTTTATGAGTGAGTCATTGAATCATTCATTTAACAGATTTGTTCAAAAATGCTGATTCATCCAGTAATAAAACAAGTGAAGTATATATGAGTGAGTCATGGAATAATTTGTTCAAGAGATTTGTTTAAAAAACGCTGATTCATCCTGTAAAGCAGCAAGTGAAGTCTTTATGAGTGAGTCATTGAATCATTTATTCAACAGATTCATTCAAAAATGCTGATTCATCCAGTAAAGAAGCAAGAGAAATCTTTGAGTGAGTCATTGAATCATTCATTCAACAGATTTGTTCAAAAATGCTGATTCATCCAGTAAAGAAACAAGAGAAATCTTTGAGTGGGTCATTGAATCATTCATTCAACAGATTTGTTCAAAAATGCTGATTCATCCAGTAAAGAAACAAGAGAAATCTTTGAGTGAGTCATTGAATCATTCATTCAACAGATTTGTTCAAAAATGCTGATTCATCCAGTAAAGAAACAAGAGAAATCTTTGAGTGAGTCATTGATTCATTCATTCAACAGATTTGTTCAAAAATGCTGATTCATCCAGTAATGAAGCAAGTGAAGTATATATGAGTCATTGAATCATTCATTCAACTCGATTTTTTTTTTTGAATGATTCATTCAAATTAAACACTTTTTAATACACTGCAGCAATTAATATTTTGTCAAAACCTCTAGAATATAAAACTAATTTTATTTAGTTGTCTGTTCAGAATTGTGGGAGAATCACAATCTCTATTTGAAAGAAAAATTATCCAGAATCGCACAACTCTAATTGATAATAATATAAAATGTTTCTTGAGCAGCTAATATTATTAATAATTATATCAAAATAATACTGTATTTTTGATCAAATAAATGCATCCTTGGTGAGCAGAAGATACTTTTAACATTGGTGTTATCGCTCATAAATATAATTACGGAAGTCCCTGCGTAGCATTTTACTTGTTTGTTTACTTTCTGTATGTATGAAATATTGCCAAAAGGCTTGATATAATAATGTATAACAGCTCTATCGGCCGGCTGTAGTATGTAAAGCCACCTTGCAGCAGTCTGCAGCACCTGTGAATGACAGTTCAGCTCGCTGCACTAATCTACGGACTTATTTCCGAAGGTTTTACTGTTTGCCCCTGACTGACAGGCCCCCGCGGGCCTCGCTCTCAGAGCTAGCATTGAGAATGACAGAGCAATTTCCTTTCCCTTTTCCCTGTCTCTCCTCCTCCTCCTCCTCTTCTTCGTCCTCAGATTCGGGCACCCGGCCCCACCGGACGGTTTTCACGCGAGCCATCGAGGCATGCGATCTCCACTGGCAAGACAGCCACTTACAGCACATTATCAACGACGACCTCTACACCAACTACTGTTACCATGACAACACTGAAAATTCGCTCTTTGACTCTCGCGGATGGCCCCTGTGGCACGGTGAGCGGCTCGGCCGGAAAAAGACGTTTGCTTGACTCGCCTCTTTGTGTTATGCAGTTCTATAGCATTAAGAAAAAAAGGAGAGCGAGTTTAAGAAGAAAAGCAATGAATGGAGGCTTTATATGGAGCGAGAACAAGAGTTTCTGAACTAAATGAAAGGAATTTTTATTTTCTGTCCCTGCTAGCCTTTTGCGTGAGGGTGAATATGTTTCTGTTGTGCTCATCTGAGGTTTACTGAAGGGTGTTTCTCTCGCAGAACACGTCCCTACGGCCTGCGCCAGAGTAGATGCACTGAGATCTCACGGTTACCCACGGGAAGCACTGCGATTGGCCATCGCCATCGTCAACACCCTGCGCCGGCAGCAGCAGAAACAGCTGGAGCTCTTCCGAAACCACAAGAAAGGTGAGTTAAAAACTCAGTTTTTGAACACTCATGACAAATGCAATGTACTGCTTGTCAGATTGGCTTCTTGCAGCTAAAAATGAACATCCGGTCGGGGAAAGTGTTTGATTATAAGTTGCTGCAGTGCATAATGCATCATATCTAGTGCTGTCAAATCGATTAATCGTGATTAATGTATGCGTTTTGTGTGCATGTATAAACCAATCAGGCATAACATTATGAGCGCTGACAGGTGAAGTGAATAACACTGATCATCTCTTCATCACGGCATGGATATATTAGGCAGAAAGTCAACATTTTGTCCTCAAAGTTGATGTGTTAGAAGCAGGAAAAATGGGCAAGCGTAAGGATTTGAGTGAGTTTGACAAGGACCAAATTGTGATGGCTAGACGACTGGGTCAGAGCATCTCCAAAACTGCAGCTCTTGTGACCACGTGAATCACGTTTTCTGATGCTTTGGGCAATGTTCTGCTGGGAAACCTTGGGTCCTGCCATCCATGTGGATGTTACTTTGACACGTACCACCTACCTAAGCATTGTTGCATACCATGTACACCCTTTCATCGAAACGGTATTCCCTGGTGTCTGGCAAAGATTGTTTCAGTAACTCAGTATGTATTTTTAATGATGTTAAAATGGTGTCATATTTATGGATTTGATTATATGCTTATCCACTTGGTTGCGAGTGCAGTGCGCTTGCAGAGAGACTCTGCCCACATGCTTTTCTGATTGACTGTGATTTTTGATTGACTTTGTAGCATCTAGTGTGGACAGACAAATTGCTTTTCGCTGGAATATTAATGCATTGTATCCGGTTAAGACATTTTAGTGTGGACAGACCCTCATTGCATTGTCAGCAGTCACTTATGTTGCCAGAAATCACCCAATTTTGTTGAAAACGAATTACTTGCAGGCACTTTAATGCTGCAAATCACATGCATTTTGAATCTGACATGTTCTCTGAATCATTTCCTGTGCTTTTTCTGTTATCTGTATCACTAACAGTGCCAAAAAGGCCAAAAATGGCAGCATTGTTACCCAATTATCTTTTCAGCACCGTGTGCCTGTGCTCTGCGTCTCAGTATCTAATGGCCAGGTAACGGTTTCATGCAGCACTGCTCTTCACGAGAGCTGAATGTCCACTCATGGCCAGCAGGGCTCAGGTCAATTGCATTTAAATGCAAATGACTACTTGTTGTGGTGAAAGTGCCCACGCATAATTCATATTATTCAAATGAGGCGGCTCTATGGCCCGGTCCTGGGCTTTATGTAAAACACTAGTGCCAGTGATTTCCACGAGAGACAGATGTTATAGGAAATCACAGTCTTCCATTGTTCGCCTCACAAAGTCAGACTGCAGGTGTGGTTTTGTCTCTTGGTTGGTGTGCTGTTTTTATCATTATGTTATGTATTTGTTTGTGTATTGAATGAAATATAATTATGATTTCTCTCGATTCATCTGCCATCTTGGATAAAAGTTCTTTGCGATGCATTCTGGGGGGTCACGTGACTCAAGAATCAACTGTTAGAATGAACATTTTTGTGCTATTTATTTTTTTTTTTTTGTGCTTATTAGGGTATTGAGTCATTATTGAAATGAATCATACTCTAATTCATTTTAATAATGACCCAATACCCTAATAAGCACAAAAAAATTTATAAATAGCACACAAATGTTGAGTAAAATTGTGCTTTTCTATCAATGCTTGACGGTACTGAATAAAATTGTCAGCCATCTTGGTTGAAAATATTAGCCGAGTTTGTTAAAGTGCATTCTGGGCAGTGTTATTTTATTTTTATTATATTTTTAATAAAATTTCGAATTTGCTTTTATTTTAATATATTTAGCTTTCATGTTAATTTTAGTTAAAAAATTTTGTCATTTCGTTATGTGATTTTGTCATTTTATTATTATTATATATTTTTTTTAATATTGCTATTTAGGTTCGTTTTTGTTCGTTTTAGTTTGTATTTATTTCCTGTTAATAATTTTAGCAATTCAACGTAAACTTATTTCAGTTTATTGCCAAGACAACATTTCTAATTTTAGTTTAGTTTAAGTTTTTCAACTAATTTATATTATATTTTATTTTATTTCAGTTTTATTTCAATTAACAGAATTGTTTTTAATAGTTTTAGTTAACCTTGATTCTGGGATAGATGCGCAGATGCTTTCCTGCATTTTTGCAATAACAAGGTACCATATAAGGTCAAAAAGAGTGTTTACCTTTAAAAAAGCATCCAAAAACAAACCCTTTTATCTTCTTCTCCTTCTAGATCTGCTTCATAAAGGGGTGACGTCCATCACTAATCTAGAAGGATGGGTCGGACACCCTTTGGACCCCATCGGAACGCTTTTCAGCACGCTGATGGAAACGGGTCGCGGGGATGAAGACGGTTCGCAGGGAGGGTTCCTAGATTTCTCAGGTACTGGGACGCGAGATGCTGTGGCACATCACGATCTTTATGATTCATGTGTTTTTACGAACTCGCTGAAACTGTCAAGTCCTATTAACACCCTGTTAGAGTGTCAGGCGTCTTAAGCGTCCACTGTAACATTTACAGTAAAAACTGTTAATGTAAACATTTACACAGCATGTCATGTGCTCCATGCCTAAAATCTACATAAAGGAACATCGTTTTTGCTTTATTATGGACACAAAATCCATTTGCAATGGGGGTTTCAGCACGTTTTTAGACCACCATAGAACTGTCTCTTGAATTAACCTCACTACTTTCACTACTACTTTAGACTCTGATTAAAAAGATATGGTATATATTAAGAGTAAATCGTGAGTCTCTTTTATCTGAGCCTAAATGTCGTAACTTTCTTCTTCCCTGCTGCATTTTTAATGCACTTTTAATTTTAATGTTTTCTGTTCCCATCTCTTATTCATGAGCTTTGATTGGAGAGATGACTGTATCACAATCAGAGAACATGGTGCTGCAATTATACGTTATTGTTGCCTTTGGGCTCATGCCCATTCTGGTTGGCATCAGAAAGCATAGGTGCGATCGCCCGTCTCAAGATGGATAACATTGAGCCATGAGCCTAGTGTGCATGCAAACAAACTTTATAGCTGATTAGGAACCCTATGGTCTAAACGGGATTTTGATAGGAACAGGATTTTGCATGACACCCGATATCAGTGGACTATGCAGGAGCCATAACTTGCCTGATGTATCCATCTTAATTCCCCAGCTTCCAGTCTAGGGCTTCCTGCTAGGGAAGAGAGTTAATCCATGAGTAGACAAGGCTTTCCTTTAGGCTTCCCTATCTCTGTGGTTGGCTTTGAACTTTGAGTTTATTAGTGAAAGTGAAATAAAGAGATTTGGTAGTGGGATTGCAGAATAAAAGAAGGTGTGACGCCTCGAGCTTCCCTCTTTGCGCTCATTTTTGATTAGGACATTGAATCCTCCCGGAGCCATCTGCACAGGTCCAAAGAGGCATCATTAAAACATTATGATGTTTCTCATTATTAGCCCCAAATGAGTCACCATTGGTATTAATGTGTAACCAAGAACATGGAGCCCTAGATTCACTTTGCTGTTAAAATAATAACGACATGAACGATCAGAAATCCAGGGTTTTTTGATGTGTTTTTTTTAATACATGGCCTGTTTGGTGTGTCTTTCAAGGTTTTAAGGGAGGGGTTTGCTCAAAATTCCTTTTATGAAGCTTGTTTTAATCTTAGCATATCTTTAGGCCCTTATGCAAATTGCATCTTATTTTATCCCTGTGTTTGCATAGTGGAATCTCAATTACAGAAACCTGAGGGAATGACTCAGTATGGCCAATTAAAAGCTTGGATGCCCAGCCAATCAGATGGGTAGAATTGGTCTTTAGGTTCAATTCCTCACTGCCAATCAAATGATGAGGCATCAAATCCATTGCAAGCAATCAAAAGGATGGATTTGATTCTAAGGGACCAACCTCTTAGCACCAAATTGGTTCCTCACAGCCAATAAAAAGACTTGATGCTGAGGGATCAACCTAGCCAAGGAACACATAGTCAATCAAAACACTGGCTGAGGAGTCAATCCTCAGCACCATATCACTGAGGTTGAACCCTTGGCACTAAAACAGCCTTTTGATTGGCTAAAAGGCCAATCGTCAGCATAAATTCAGCCTTTTCAATCAATCAATCAACAGGTGGTCCTTATGGATAACCTCTGAGTAAATTTGGTGCTAATAAAAAAAGATTGATTTGGTTCTGAGGGCTGACTCCTTAGCATGAAATCCAGCCATTTGATTGAATGCAAAGCATCAGTTCCTCACACCCAATAATAAAGACTGGGTTTGGTCCTGAAGGATCGACTTCTCAGCCAATTATAAGGCTGGATTTGGTACTAAGGATAAGTTTCTCAAAGCTAATTAAGGCGTCAATCCTTAGCACCATATTCAGCCATTTAATTGGCTGAGATGTTGATCCCTCTGCAGTAAATACAGCCTTTTGATTGGTTAAGGGGCCAATCCTTAGCACAAATACCAGTCTTTCCAATTGACTCCATTGCAGCCAATTAAAAAGCTGGATTTGGTGCAGAGGGATCAACTTCTCAGCCAGTTAAAGGAATTGGTGAAAGGAACTCGAAGCCAATCAAAACACTGGTTGAGCAGTCAATCCTCAGTACCATATCCAGCCCTTTAATTGGCGGAGGTCGAACCCTTGGCACTAAAACAGCCTTTTGATTGGCTGAAGTTCCAGTCATCAGCACAAAATTCAGCCTTTTCAATCAATCAACAGGTGGTCCTTATGGATAACCTCTTAGTAAATCAAAAGATTGAATTTGGTGCTAATCAAAAGGCTTGATTTGGTTCTGAGGGACTGACTCCTTAATACCAAATCCAGCCATTTGATCGAATGCAAAGCATCAGTTCCTCACACCCAATAATAAGACTGGGTTTAGTCCTGAAGAATCGACTTCTCAGCCAATTATAAGGCTGGATTTGGTGCTAAGGGATCAACCTCTCAGCCATTTAAAGGAACCTGGTGAAAGGAACTCATAGCCAATCAAAACACTGGTTGAGGAGTCAATCCTCAGCACCATATCCAGCCTTTTAATTGGCGGAGGTCGAACCCTTGGCACTAAAACAGCCTTTTGATTGGCTGATTATGAGCACAAAATTCAGATTTTCAATCAATCAACAGGTAGTCCTTATGGATAACATCTTAGTAAATTAGAAGATTGAATTTGGTGCTAATCAAAAGGCTTGATTTGGTTCAGAGACTGACTCCCAAGCACCAAATCCAGCCATTTGATTGAATCCAAAGCATCAGTTCCTCACACCCAATAAAAAGACTGGGTTTAGTCCTGAAGGATCGACTTCTCAGCCAATTATAAGGCTGGATTTGGTACTAAGGATAAGTTGAAAGACTGGATGAGGTGTCAATCCTTAGCACCATATTCAGCCTCTTCAGTAAATACAGCCTTTTGATTGGTTAAGGGGCCAATCCTCTGCACAAAAACCAGCCTTTCCAATCGACTCCATTGTAGCCAATTAAAAAGATGGATTTGGTGCTGGATTGGTTGGAAGGATTGCGAGGCTCAGAGCTGCAAGTCGGAGTTGGCGGCCACGTAGCTGGAGATCAGTGAAGAGTGAAGAGCAGGGGCTTAGTCTGTCTGTCTTTCTCTCCTAGTTTCTAAATACAGCTTGGGCCTCGTCACATCCAACAGCATTTCGCACCTTCTCACAGATATGAATGTGATGCATGAACCATCCAATGCATTTGCGAGTCCAGGGTACAGAGTATTACCTCAGTCACTCAGGAGCCTAATTGAGCATGCCTTGTCTTATGCCCTATCTGGCTGAGCTGCTTCATTAGACCAGGCAGAGTTCCTCTCTGGTGCCTCATTATACAACAAGACCTGTCTAAGAACCAGTGCCTGGGAGGAAGGTCTCACTACAGTGGTTAACTCTGGAGGTGTCACCACCTCTTCAGTTTCTTACGTGCTTTCTGTTTCTCAACCTCTGCAGCTAGCACAATGAGCTCGAGCAAGCACAGCGAGCTGCACTTGTTTCCGTCCACGCGCCGATTCCTGGAGGAGGGTGAGTCATACCTGGCCCTGGCGGTGGAAACGGCCCTGATGGGACTGGGTCAGCAGAGAATCATGCCCGACGGACTGTATGCCCAAGAGAAGGTGTGCCACAACGAGGAGCACCTGATCGCCAAACTGCAGGAAGTGGACCTGGATGATACCCTGGTCAAGATCTTCCGCAAGCAAGCTGTCTTCCTGTTAGAGGGTAAGTCTTGGCGCTTTTGCAGATTTACGGTGTGACTGGTGGGATCCGTGGCAATGCTGTTTGGTTTTTCATTAACTAAAGCTGAAAGATATCAATAGCCTGAGGAAGTAATTTGGACAATTCTGGAATGGGTGCATTTGATTTCCTAATGCGTCAGCTGAATATCTAGCCAAATACTTGCTCAAAAAAATCTGCTCAAGCATAGCATGCTGTAGATGAAAAAGGTGTCAAAATCCTGCTTCTTGAGGGCTGCATTTCTGCAGAGTTTAGCTACAGCCTGCTCCAACACACCTGATTGGAAGATCCTAGTAATCCTAAAGACCTTTATTTGCCGGTTTAGTTGTTTAATTAGTATGGGAGAAAAACCCAGGAACGTGACCCTCCAAAAGTTGATAGTCCAATAAGCATATAAAGATACATTGAATTAAATATTTACTAAACATAATGAAAACATCAGCATGTTTCTAAGCGAACATATGTAGGGATCACAACATCATGGATATTTCCTCTGCAAAACAGTTGTTAGGCAATGCAAGGGTGTTCTGGTTTAGTTGCAAAGGGATTCTGTGGTTGCTTACTTATCAAGACCCTTTGTAACCACTAAGAATACCTTGGCAACTGACTCTTTACCACCTACAACAGCTTAGCAATGCTCTAGAAACCATTCAGAAACATTAGCAATGGATTAGCTTGGAAAGTTGTGAGGCTAACTTCAACATCAAGGCACGTTTTGCAGAGGCAAGGACCATTCTTGTTTTCTTCAGTTGTTTTCCTAGTTTAACAAAGTTTCAGCCTCCATTAAGTTACATTTCCCTCAGAGCGTTGTTCGGCATGTGTAAAAGTGCTCTGTGGTGGATGAGGTTGTTTGTTTCACTCTCGGCTGGTGTTGGGAGTAAAACGAAACGGTCTTTGCCTACAGAGCCGCCTCTGAACGCCACTGGGTTGTTTTGAAAGAATGAAGAGAACTGATAAACTGGCCCCGCTGTGTGGATTCCTCCACCCAGCATATGCCAAGAGCGTGACGGGGGCACAATAAACAGAAAGGCACGCATTCTATTGGCTACGGGGTTTGGGGGAGTTCTGGCCAAATGTGAAAATCCATCAAAACAACAAGAGCGTTCTCACACTGAGAGACATCCAGAGCACGCCACCCCTTCTAGCACACGCTGTAATAGAGTTAGCATGCTCAGCTGTTCCGCGTGTGTGTTTTTAGTCAGTATCTTTAGCAAGACGTGACTGTAGCCCTGTTGCAAGCCTAGTGAGCTGCCTTCCTGTCTACTGGTGGCTACATAGACAGATACTAAAGTTCACTTGAACAGTTCACTCATAGTACTATGAATGGAAGAGTGTGCAACATGCAATATGGCGGAATAAGTCCAGCCTTTTAAATGGTAACGTCATAGCATAACTACCGTTAGAAGCTCCCATAGAAACAGTCAATGTCCTGAGATACACTTGGCACTCTACATGCATTGGCTTTACCAACCTTTTTTAATGCTATTTGAGCATAAGCAGCATTTAAGCATCAGATTTTAGTGATATGTCAAATATATTATTGAAATGTGAATTTGGTGAGCAATTTTTATTTTTTTATTTTTTCAGTAGAGATGCATGATATATCGGCCACCATATCGGTATCGGCTGATATATGTTCATTTAATTTTAGTGATGATCTGTCAAATATGTTGTTTAAATGTGAATTTGGTGAATTTTTTTACATTACAGTAAGGATGTATGATATATCAGCCACAATATCGGCATTGGCTGATATGATCATCACTAAAATTAAATGAACATATAATTTTTTTTTTTTTTTTTTTTTTAAGTGAATTTGGTGAGCACAAATTTCATTTGGGATCATGATATATCGGCAGCCATATTGGTATCGGCTGATATATGTTCATTTAATTTTAGTGATGATCTGTCAAATATGTTGTTTAAATGTGAATTTGGTGAGGAATTTTTTTTACATTACAGTAAGGATGTATGATATATCAGCCACAATATCGGCATCGGCTGATATGATCATCACTAAAATTAAATGAACATATAATTTTTTTTTTTTTTAATGTGAATTTGGTGAGCACAAATTTCAGTTGGGATCATGATATATCGGCAGCCATATCGGTATCAGCTGATATATGTTCATTGAATTTTAGTGATGATCTGTCAAATATGTTATTTAAATGTGAATTTGGTGAGCAATTGTTTTACATTTCAGTAGGAATGCATGATATATCGGCAGCCATATCGGTATCGGCCGATATATATGTTAATGTTATCATTATCGGCACGATAAGAAAATTTGGCAGATATATTAAAGCCGATAAATAATGGATTATTTCCTTCAGCTGAGACACTTCAGATGCGAAACTGTTCATCATGATGGTTTTGAATTGCTTGAAATATGATTAAAAGGAAAATACAGTGCAATGTACAGCGCAAGTCTGTCATATCGGCTACATAATAATATAATGAAAACATTATAATTTTGTGTTTGGGACATGGCTTTTAATGGTGAAACATTTGTTTTTGTAATCAGGCTCTCAAAAATTCTATAAAAATTTGGATTTAGATTTATTGCCTAAAATATCGGTTATCGGCTTTCAAATATAAAGAATTATCGGTTATTGATATCGGCCAGTGCATCGCTACATTTCAGTATTTCCCCATTCATGTAGATAGGAGTTGATCTTGGCCAAAATAAATAATCCCTTGAAAGACATTACCATGTTGCTAAGCTAAAAACTTAATGCTTTAATAAGCATAATACAGTTAAAATAAATTTTACCCAATATTTTTGTGGTGTTTTTTTATATGTACTTAGTAATGACATAATATAGTCATCTTAAATGTTTTTTTTCTCTCAAAGCTTGTCACAAGGCATTCTGGGATTGCATTCCCTCTGCAGTATACATGCGGTACTGTTTATAATTTAGCCAAAATAAGAGAACTTATGCAGCAGCATAAACATGCACTGCAGAGAAGGCATTGCCGCAAGCTGAGTATAAAAATGAATTCTTCATGGCTAATTAGTTGATTATATTTAATTCAATTGCATTAATTTATATATTATCTGAACAAATATTTGTGTGTAATATGTATTTTTATACATTCTAACAGTCAAGTCTCATGCGCTCCACATGAAGAGGATTATTTGTGAGTCTCTGACTATATAGAGCATCACATATGAGGTTTTATTTTGGTTAAGAAGATGCTGCCTAGGTAGGCAGCACGTATGAATGCTTAGTTTGGTTACTAAGTCGGTGTCGGTTTGTATGTCCGTGTGTATTTGTGAAGTGGCTTGTGGTCTCTGCGCTCTCAGTCACAAATAATCTAATGACAGGGAAGCTAAGCTCTCACATATGGCTTCTAGCATCACAGTTTATATTGTAGGCAAGTGTGAAAAAAGGCCTGCGCTCTTGAAAGTGGGCGTGTGGTTTTCATCTGGTTTGAGGATGAGGAGGGGGGAGGGTCTGTAAAACGATCTGTAAGCAGATTACCCACGATGCAGAACTCGCCCCGGAAACACCACAAGCCCATCTCGGCCTGCTTTATGTGTGTTCGTCTGGATAACGTTACTTCAGAGAGGATGTTATCCATGTGCGTTCTTGACCTACAGCCGAACTATAATGTTCGAGAAAAAACAATGGCGATATGCATGGTGGTATTTGAAGTACAATGCAATTACCTGCTACATTCATGGCACTTTATGTGATTTTGATGTGTCATGCAGAAGGGTATCTTGGGTGTGTGTGCATCACTTGACTGTGAGGCGAAACAGGAACCTCCTAAGGCGTTTCTTTCTCACTCTGTTTGTACCAACAAATCTGTGCATTTCTAACCACATCTCACACCTTCTGCATGTTTTATCTTCTGAAATCGTACAATAGCTTTATTGAAGTCATCAATCACACTTCTCCATATTTAATACATACTAAAAAAGTGCAATATTTTGCATGTCATGTGATCAATAACCAACATCAGAGAACCATGAAAATTTGAATGTGTTGTTAAATTGATATATTAACTAAAGCCTGACATAAAATAATAGTCAGAATTTTTTTTTTTTTATTATTATTATGGAACATTTTATTGAACCTTTAGACAAAATCATAAATAAAAAAAATGCTTTTTCAGTATCATATTTGATACATCAGGGTTTTGTGGCTCATGTGCATCAAATATCATAAGGGGGCTTCAAATAAATATTTAGGTCAAAGGTGTTCAGATAAATGCATCTGTTTGTGGATGTCTCACGCAGTGTTTTTCTCTTGCAGGTGGGCCCTACAGTGGTTTGGGAGAGCTCATCTACAGAGAGAGCGTTCCGATGCACACGTTTGCCAAGTATCTCTTCACATGCCTCCTACCTCACGATGCCGAACTGGCGTACAAAATTGCACTGAGAGCAATGCGGTGAGTTTCCACAGGCCACACGGGCGACACTCTGCTGCCAAAACCGTCACGTCCACCTACAGTAACGAACGCGCCCACGGCTGTGGTTTATTTTCCCCTTCCGTCTCTTGTTTTTATCGTCTTCGCTCGCCCTGAGAAGGCATGGCTACATCTCCACTGTGTGTGTGTGTGTGTAAGTGTGTGTAGGGCGTGAGGTTATCTGGGGCGCCGTTTAATCAAAAGGCGCCTTTTGCTTGGAAAACTGCTAAATAATTCATGCCCACTGAAAATGAGTTTTTGAGAAAGTGTGAATAATAAATATGTGTCGTTGAGTCTAATTTGGGCTGCAGAGGTAATGCAGAGCGCTGCTTTCACCCCACACACCCTCTCGTGTGCGTTTATGGCCGTTTGTGTGTGTGTGCAACAATTTTACATTATCAGCTGGAGTTATTCATGCACCTTTGAATATTTAAATGAAGTCTTTGTCAGCATATATATACACACACACGACAGGTGCATGAAACACAAGCAAAATGAATATCTGTGTAAATCGTTCAAACTATTCTTGCGTAAAATTGACGTATTTGTTTCAAAGCAACAAGTATTAACACAGAAATAAGTTCCGCTTGTTCTTATGTAAATTGTCGCATTCATATCAGTATTTATGTTTACGTCTGATTTATATGCACAAAATTGGAATATTGCAAAAAACAATTTGTGATTAGTTCAGACTTCAGAATTCAAATTTCCTGATAATTCACTCACTCCCATGTCATCCAAGATGATTATGTCTTTCTTTCTTCAGTCGAAAAGAAATGAAGGTTTTTGAGGAAAACATTCCAGGATTTTTCTCCATATAGTGGACTTCACTGGGGTTCAACGGGTCCAAATGTCAGTTTCAGTGCAGCTTCAAAGAGCTCTACATGATCCCAGACGAGGAATAAGAGTCTTATTTTGCGAAACGATTGGTCATTTTCTAAAAAAAAAAAAATAAATTATATAGTTTTTAACCACAAATGCTCGTCTTGCACTGCTCTGTGATGCTCCACGCATGACGTAATCATGTTGGAAAGGTCATGCGTGATGTAGGTGAAAGTACCGCGGAAGGGCATTTTCTCCTCCAACTTCAAAATCGTCCGACATAATTTTTTTGTAAAGGTCGTTTGACTTAATCTTTGCATGTTCGCTTTTTAAACACTGGATCGGTACCCCTGTGACCTTTCCAACATGATTACGTCATGCATGGCACATCACACAGCAGTGCAAGATGAGCATTTGTAGTTAAAAAGTATATAATTTTATTTTATTTTATTAGAAAATGACCAATCGTTTAGCAAAATTAGACACTTATTCCTCGTCTGGGATCATGTAGAGCTCTTTGAAGCTGCACTGAAACTGACATTTGAACCTTCAATCCGTTGAACCCCAGTGAAGTCCACTATAAGGAGAAAAATCCTGGAATGTTTTCCTCAAAATTATTCTTTTCGACTGAAGAAAGAAAGACATAAACATCTTGGATGACATGGGGGTGAGTGAATTATCAGGAAAGTGAACTAATCCTTTAAAGTTGTCACTTTCAGGCAAATTGGTGCAAAATACAAATGCAAATGAGAAGTAAAAGTAGCCAATCATCTGAGAGAATTTTAGTCACATGACCTAAACTTTGGCTACAGTGAGCATTTATGCAAGAATGCTTTTTATGATTGATTTACACTGAAATTGTGCTTGTGTTTCTTGAATGAGAACCCAAAGTGCAACAACTTCCAGATATATGATTAATTTTTCTATGCACACTTGAAGTAAAAATGCTTATGAATACACAATCACAGCCGATCCGAACATATTTGATGTTTAATATGCAGCTAAGCACAGTGGAGATTTCACTTTGATCGTATGTTGCTTTACAGCCGGTTCTGGCAAGGTTTCCAACTTCAGGCTGGTCCAACAGATTTATATCGACATCTTGTCGCAGATTATGTTTTATTAATTTTCCTTTTTTGACCAGCCGACACACACACACACACACACACACAAAAAAAAAAATCCTGTTACCAAATCTGTCTGGTATTGTATTATATTTTGATTGCATTGCATTTACCGGGGGATTTTCAGTATAAAGTCAATGGTATCAAACAAAGATCCACCTAAATTTAGCCAGCGCAGGAGCTTCGGGCTCAGTATTGACTTCCTCTATAAAAAGACCGTGGCCTCCAAAATAACTGCTCTCCGTGGCATTGGCTCAGACGAGGGCTGATCTCCTCATAATACAATTCCCTTTGTAGAAGGCTCGGTAATTATCTCCATGCCAGGACATGATGCTTTGACATATTTGCGCCGCACTGGAGGCGAAGGACGAGATCCTGCTCTGACATGAAGATGCGTGATCAGATAGATGATTGAAAGTAGCATATGATTGGAAAGAGTCAAACTAATGCAACTAATGGGCTGTTTATAAGGCCATATTTAAGTAAAGTCATAATGAGGATGTCCATTTTGTACAATTTTGCTCATGTTTAGAGTGTGTGGAGAAATCTCTGAAGTTCATGCCTAAAACAGAGTCGAATCCAGCTGGATGCTGCTGTTGGACTTGATGGAGTGTTTCAAACAAACGGGATGGCCAGTAATAGTGTGTGTGTGTGTGTGTAAAGGCCGCGGGCCGCCTCCAGGCTCATGTTAGCTGGCTAAAACAATACAGCAAAACCTCTGTTTTAGAGCGACACACTGTTCTTTCCCAGAGGAACTTCTGCTGTGGTTCTCAAGCTGCTGAAACCTTCTTTAAATGATCATTTACATGCATAAATCAGTCCTCATTGGTCAGATAATGGCAACCAAATTACCTCATTTTATTTGCTGTAAAATTATGAAATATTACTACAATTTAAAGTAATGGTTTTCTATTTTAATATACTTTAAAATATAATTTATATCTGTGATCAAAGCTGAATTTTCAGCATAATTACTCCAGTCTTCAGTGTCACATGATCCTTCAGAAATCATTCTGATATGATGATTTATTATCAGTGTTGGAAACAGTTGTGAGGCTTAATATTGTTTTATAAGCTGTGATGCTTTTTTTCAGGATAAAAATTTAAAAAGATAAATATTTAACACATTCTTGCTGAATAAAAGTATTAATTTCTTTCAAAAAAAAAAAAAGAAGAAAATTACTGACCCCAAACATTTTCTTACAAAAGATTTCAATTTTAAATAAATACTTTACTTTTTTAACTTTGTATTCATCAAAGAATCCTGAAAAAAGCATCACAGGTTATAAAACTGAATATTAAGCAGCAAAAATTGATAATAAATCATCATATTAGAATGATTTCTGAAGGATCATGTGACACTGAAGACTGGAGTAATGATGCTGAAAAT